>NC_057796.1:271400762-271403467 GCF_018294505.1 Triticum aestivum | reverse complement strand
TTTAACTTCTCGCTCGTTTATCGGAATCAGGCGATTCAAGCGCCTAGAGTTTCGTCTCGAAATTCTCTTTCCGTTTAACCTACTCAAACAAGTTTTTGCTACAGTAAAATTTGACCTAGACCCAGATTAGTAAACGAAGCTTCTTTCTTTCGCCGTTTGACTTTCGTTGTTTCTTTCGAGTTGATTCTTTTTGCAAACCGGAGTTCTTAAGTCGAACTTTCTGGTTGGATCTTTCATTCGAGTTTTACCTATGCATTAGATGAGTACTGATTGTATGTTTGTTTGTTTGCGATAGAGTACCCGGAGTGTGCCGCTTGTTACTTCGAATCGCTAGGTTTTGCGGATCATCAGCAAGGCAAGTAACACTTTGATCATACTTTCCATACCCAGTTTTATTGCATTAGATCTATTCCTCAAACAATTGCATGATTAGGATCTGATTAAATTGTGGGAGCTGGGAAGTATTTGAGGTAGTACCTATTACCTGTTTTCCATTCAAACCCTTGGGAGTTACTTCTACGTTGCTATTACTATTGCCATGCTATGCTCGTAGACGTGGATTGGGTTTGAGAGATATTCATGACAGATGTGAGATGTTTATTAATGGTTCAACTTAAGGTGGCAACTAAAACTCACATCTGGGTGGATTGAGGCACCTGGAGAACCCAGTGTTGTCTGATTTTATAAGGTCCGCCACCCAGGCTCAAAGGGATCATAAGATTATTCATGCTAGAAACTTCCGTGTGCAGCCACAAGCTATTATGGGCTCTAGCATAGTTGAGTAGGTTACATGATCTCTTGAAGAGGTGTACTAGCAGATGTAGGGGAAAGTAGGTGTACCGGTCCATCCAGAGTAAAGAGTGATTGTTTCTGAAAGACTGTGTCTCGGTCATTCGTTTCTCAAACATCATGCAGTGCGAGAAATAAAACGGAGGCGATCGAGTCTTGTGGGGAAAAGTGCACAAACCTCTGCAGAGTGTACAAACTAATCATGGTTAGCCGTGTCCCCGGTTATGGACAACTTGAGTATCTAGTACCTGGATTATCATTTGAATCTCATCACCATGTTACTTTTAATTAATTTTGTTGGGTTAATGATGACACTTAATTGGGATTGAGTTGGAGGTACCTTCTCAATGTTTAACAACCACCATGATAGTTAAATAAAATTTATTCCTTTGTAGTAGGGAAAAATTGGCTTTTCGCATAAACTTTAACCATAGAGCTTTCCACCAGCCATATATGCATGTAGTATAGCATTATTGTTGTTCATTACTCTTTATGTGTTACTTTGCCAGCATATTCTATGTGCTGACCCGTTCTCGGGCTGCAACGTTTCATGTTGCAGACTTTTCAGACGACGAGTAAGGTGCCTTAGGTCGTGGTCTTATACTCAGTGATGCCGCTGGAGTTGATGGACTCACTTGTCTTCCAAGTCTTCCGCTGTTATCGTTTTTAGATGGACTTAAGCCATGTTTAACATACTTTATCTCTTCGGAGATATTCGATGTAATAAGTGTGTGATTGCTACTCTGTTATAAATCCTCCATTTGTACTGTGCGTGTCAGCATTACTGATCCAGGGATGACACTGGTGCACAGCAGCACAGACCATTTGAGGTCTGGTCGCTACAAAGTTGGTATCAGAGCACACGCTGACTGTAGGACACGACCACTAAGCTTAAGCCCTAGAAAGCTTCTCTCTTCTCATTTCTGACCCCTCTCCACTTTCTACTCTTTTAGGAATGGCGGATGCAAGGAGCAAGTTCATGCAACCAGATGAAGACACGCCGTTTGGACGACACTTGAAGGAAGTCACCAAGTACTTGAACATAGGAATACCAAGCATCACCGGAACCTACAACGCCACATTACCCGAAGAGGAGAGCTGGAAGTTTCAAGTTCACATTCCAGGAAGGACGTTTGTGCCAGTTACTGAACCCATAAGATTGGTTTTCGAAGCACCAACCTGGAGTTTAGGGAAGAGCATGGCCGCACACATCGCCATGGGACGCATTGGAGAAGTCTACCACCAGGAGCTTAAGGATACAATTTACCAAATTTGTGGACGTCGAGACGCGCAATGGGAGATGATCAGAACCAAGAAGGATGGATCAATCGCAGCTTTCATCCAGGAGCAGAACCAACATATTCGTCGCCAGGAGAACCAGATGTGCACGGACAAGGAAGAACTGAAGAAGGCATTAACCAAGATCAAGGAGCTCCAAGAAGAACTCAAGGCTACACGCGAGGATTATTTGGAGGAAATCAACGCACTAGTAGGGAAGAATGACGACCTGGAGAAGAAGATTGGAGTATTCATGGGAAATCCAATGCCAAAAGCAGAAGTCGACGAATGCACTTGTCCGGATAACTACATCATCATCGACGACACCGACTCGGAACCAAGTGAAGATGACTTTGTTGATGAAGCCGGAGCAGACATATGGAGTCTTCAACGGATCAGAATTTCTAGTAGACCACCATATCAGTAGTAGTTTTCCCCCATTTAATAGTACAGTTCAAGCACTTTGTAACGCTAGTTAGATCGATTGTTTTGCCTTGTTTGAATTGATTGAGTGATATTGATTGTATTTGTCTCATGAGCATATGGGTAGTGTTTTCTCTCTAGACCTCATTCTATTCTTAACTCTCATCTTTTCTAAACCTATCAGATGCTTCCGAGACGCGACACCGGATTTGTTT
>NC_057796.1:271396397-271400752 GCF_018294505.1 Triticum aestivum | reverse complement strand
CCCGCCAGAGATCACCCAGTTGATTCAGCAACAGAATGCCCTGATGCAAGTGTTAGTGCAGAACCAAGGCAACAACAACAACAACAACCCACCTCCACCACCACCTGTTGATCACTTAGCCCGTTTCTTAAGGCTAAACCCGCCGGTGTTTTCCAGTAGCACCGAGCCGATTGTAGCAGATGATTGGCTCCGCAAAGTTGGAAGGGAGTTGACCACTGCAGGATGCACAGATGCGGAAAGAGTGCGTTTTGCCGCACATCGGCTTGATGGACCCGCAGCATCATGGTGGGAGAATTATACAGCCACGCACCCTATTGACACTGTCACATGGGACCAGTTTCAGCAAGCTTTCCGTACAAGTCATGTTTCAGCAGGAGCTATGGCTATGAAGAAGCGTGAGTTTCGCAACGTACGCCAAGGAGGACGCACCGTAGGCCAGTATGTGGAGGATTTCAGTAAGTTAGCACGTTATGCACCAGATGACGTTGCTACAGATGCTGCCAAGCAGGAGAAATTTTTGGAAGGGCTGAATGATGAACTGAGTATGCAGTTGATGGTAGCAACCTTCAACAACTACCAGGAGCTGGTAGATAGAGCTCTCATGATTGAAGGGAAGCAACAGCAGATTGAAAATCGTAAGAGGAAGTATGGACAAGGGAAGTACAATTCTGGAGCTCAGCAGAAGCCGCGATTTGCCCCGAAACCGGGAGGACAGTTTCAGCATACCCATGGAGGAGGTAGTTCGCACAACCATAATGGCTCCAAGAATGGTAATGGGAATGGAGGAGGAAACGGACAGAACCGCACCAACCCATCTACCCCAACCAAGAGGGGTCTAAGTCACATTACTTGTTTCAAGTGCCAGAAGACGGGACATTATGCAACTGATTGTCCTGAAGCCCAAAATGGAAATGGCAATGGAAGCTCTGGGAAGAAGCCGAACCCGTTCAACAAAGGACATGTGAACCACGTGAGCGTGGAGGAGGTTGAAGCTCAGCCTGATGCAGTAATAGGTAAGTTTTTGGTTAAGTCATTTACTGCAACCGTTCTTTTCGATACTGGTGCATCACATTCATACATATCAAGGGGATTCGTGAATAAGTTTAAGATGTCCACCCAAGTTCTCAAAACCCCTATGTTAGTAACCTCGCCAGGAGCAGAGTATATGGCAACCCAAGGATGTTTTCAGATACCATTGGCCATTGGTAGGCATGTTTTCCCCTCAGACCTCATTGTTTTGGAATCGCAAGGTTTGGATGTAATTTTGGGAATGGATTGGCTATCGTTGTATGGAGGAAACATCGATTGCGCTAGCAAGACGATTTTGCTTACCACCCCGGAAGGAAAAAGGATCAAGTATGTATCCTGGCATATGCCGAAGAGGACTCAAGTAAATTCCTTATTAGGAGTTGTACATGAGGAAGTACCAGTGGGAAGGATTATCCGGATGTATTTCCAGAAGAGTTGCCAGGCATGCCACCAGATAGAGACATTGAGTTCTTGATTGAACTTTTGCCAGGCACAGGGCCAATATCTAAGAGACCGTACATGATGCCAGCAAAGGATTTGGAGGAAATTAAGAAGCAGATCAAGGAGTTACTGGACAAAGGCTATATTCCGCCAAGTTCGTCACCTTGGGGATCACCAGTACTTCTAGTGGAGAAGAAAGATGGATCGCTGAGGATGGTTGTTGATTACCGAGGATTGAATGAAGTGACCATCAAAAACAAGTACCCACTGCCGATGATCAATGATTTGTTTGACCGCCTACAAGGAGCTAAAGTATTTTCCAAGATCGATCTACGATCAGGATACCATCAGTTAAAGATTCGAGAGCAGGATATACCTAAGACGACATTTACCACCAGATATGGACTGTATGAGTATACCGTTATGTCATTTGGTCTGACTAACGCACCTGCCTATTTCATGAACCTGATGAACAAAGTGTTTATGGAGTTTTTGGATAAGTTTGTCGTGGTGTTCATTGATGATATTTTAATCTTTTCCAAGAACGAGGAAGAGCATGAGGAGCATTTGCGATTGGTACTTGAGAAGCTCAGAGAACATCAGTTATACGCCAAGTTCAGCAAGTGTGAATTTTGGCTGAAGGAAGTTGGATTCCTCGACATGTTATTTCCGGAGAAGGAATAGCAGTAGACCCTGCCAAGGTTGACACAGTGACAAGTTGGGAATCACCCACGACAGTTGGAGAAATCCGGAGTTTTCTTGGACTTGCAGGATACTACCGGAGATTTATCGAGAATTTCTCAAGGATTGCTAAGCCCATGACTGAGCTATTGAAGAAGGACACCAAATTCAATTGGACTGAGGAATGTGAAGCTAGTTTCCAAGAGTTGAAGAAACGATTGGTTACATCACCAGTGTTGATTCTGCCAGATCAACACAAGGACTATGAAGTTTATTGTGACGCTTCTCGTCGAGGACTTGGAGCAGTGCTTATGCAGGAAGGAAGAGTTGTGTCATATGCTTCACGACAACTTAAACCTCATGAGAAGAATTATGCTACGCATGATTTGGAATTAGCAGCCGTGGTGCATGCATTGAAGACATGGAGACATTTTCTCATCGGAAACCATTGTGAGGTGTACACAGATCACAAGAGTTTGAAGTATATTTTCACGCAAAAGGAGTTAAATCTCAGACAGAGGAGATGGTTGGAGCTCATTAAAGACTATGATATGAGATTGCATTATCACCCAGAAAAGGCTAACGTAGTAGCAGACGCGTTGAGCCGCAAGAGTCATGTCAACACCCTCATGACAGGAGAGATACCCCAGGAGTTAGCCGAGGACCTTCGCGAGCTATGTTTGGAGATAGTCCCAAGAGGCTATTTAGCGACATTGGAGATTCAGTCTACCTTGATGGAAAGGATCAGAGAAGCTCAGAAGACAGACAAGGAGATTGAAGAGATAAAGGAGAAGATGAGCAAAGGAAAAGCCAAGGGATTTCGTGAGGATGAGCACGATACCTTGTGGTTTGAGGACCGCGTATATGTACCAAATGATCCGGAGATCAGGAAGTTGATTTTGCAAGAAGCCCATGATTCACCGTACTCGATTCACTCAGGGAATACCAAGATGTATTTGGATCTGAAGAATACTTTCTGGTGGACCGGAATGAAGAAGGATATTGCGGAGTATGTAGCAGTTTGTGATGTGTGTCAGAGAGTGAAGGCAGAGCATCAGAAGCCAGTAGGATTGCTACAACCATTGCCGATACCCGAATGGAAGTGGGATAAAATAGGCATGGATTTTATCACAGGATTGCCCAGGACTCGTTCAGGTTATGACTCAATATGGGTTGTAGTCGACCGTTTGACGAAAGTGGCTCATTTCATTCCAGTGAAGACCACTTACACCAGTGCTAAGTTAGCAAAGATATACATGACCAGGATCGTATGTTTGCATGGAGTTCCGAGGACCATTGTATCAGACAGAGGAACCCAATTTACCTCGAAGTTTTGGAAGCAGTTACATGAAACATTGGGAACCAGGCTGGAATTTAGTACAACTTTCCACCCAGAGACAGATGGACAGACCGAGAGAGTCAACCAGATTTTGGAGGACATGTTGAGAGCTTGTGCACTAGATTATGGATCTAGTTGGGACGACAATTTGCCATATGCGGAGTTTTCGTATAACAACAGTTATCAGACCAGTTTGAAGATGGCCCCTTTCGAAGCCTTGTATGGAAGGAGGTGTAGAACACCGTTGTTATGGGACGAAGTTGGAGACCGTCAGTTGTTTGGACCGGATTTGATTAAGGAGTCTGAACAGAAAGTGAGGTTGATTCGCGATAGGCTCAAGGTAGCCCAGTCCAGACAGAAGAGTTATGCTGATTCTAAACGAAAGGAGACAGTTCACGAAGTCGGAGACCGAGTTTATCTTCGAGTATCACGACTTCGAGGAGTGAAGCGCTTTGGAGTTAAGGGAAAGTTAGCGCCCCGTTTTATCGGACCATACAGAGTTGTGGAACGTATGGGAGAAGTTGCTTACAAGCTGGAATTGCCCGAAGGATTGTCCGGAGTTCATCATGTATTTCACGTTTCCTAGTTAAAGAAGTGCCACGCAGAGATGGCTGAGATACCACTGAGAGATACTGTGCCACTGGAAGCGATTCAGCTGGAAAGTGATTTGACCTATGAGGAGAAACCAGTTAAGATTCTTGAGTATGCCAGCCGAGTTACCCGCAACAAGGTTATCAAGTTTTGCAAAGTTCAGTGGAGTCACCACACGGAGGATGAAGCCACCTGGGAGCGAGAGGAAGATCTACGGAAGGACCACTCCCACCTGTTTTCTAGCCAACCCGAATCTCGAGGGCGAGATTCATCT
>NC_057796.1:271388591-271393647 GCF_018294505.1 Triticum aestivum | reverse complement strand
CCCGCCAGAGATCACCCAGTTGATTCAGCAACAGAATGCCCTGATGCAAGTGTTAGTGCAGAACCAAGGCAACAACAACAACAACAACCCACCTCCACCACCACCTGTTGATCACTTAGCCCGTTTCTTAAGGCTAAACCCGCCGGTGTTTTCCAGTAGCACCGAGCCGATTGTAGCAGATGATTGGCTCCGCAAAGTTGGAAGGGAGTTGACCACTGCAGGATGCACAGATGCGGAAAGAGTGCGTTTTGCCGCACATCGGCTTGATGGACCCGCAGCATCATGGTGGGAGAATTATACAGCCACGCACCCTATTGACACTGTCACATGGGACCAGTTTCAGCAAGCTTTCCGTACAAGTCATGTTTCAGCAGGAGCTATGGCTATGAAGAAGCGTGAGTTTCGCAACGTACGCCAAGGAGGACGCACCGTAGGCCAGTATGTGGAGGATTTCAGTAAGTTAGCACGTTATGCACCAGATGACGTTGCTACAGATGCTGCCAAGCAGGAGAAATTTTTGGAAGGGCTGAATGATGAACTGAGTATGCAGTTGATGGTAGCAACCTTCAACAACTACCAGGAGCTGGTAGATAGAGCTCTCATGATTGAAGGGAAGCAACAGCAGATTGAAAATCGTAAGAGGAAGTATGGACAAGGGAAGTACAATTCTGGAGCTCAGCAGAAGCCGCGATTTGCCCCGAAACCGGGAGGACAGTTTCAGCATACCCATGGAGGAGGTAGTTCGCACAACCATAATGGCTCCAAGAATGGTAATGGGAATGGAGGAGGAAACGGACAGAACCGCACCAACCCATCTACCCCAACCAAGAGGGGTCTAAGTCACATTACTTGTTTCAAGTGCCAGAAGACGGGACATTATGCAACTGATTGTCCTGAAGCCCAAAATGGAAATGGCAATGGAAGCTCTGGGAAGAAGCCGAACCCGTTCAACAAAGGACATGTGAACCACGTGAGCGTGGAGGAGGTTGAAGCTCAGCCTGATGCAGTAATAGGTAAGTTTTTGGTTAAGTCATTTACTGCAACCGTTCTTTTCGATACTGGTGCATCGCATTCATACATATCAAGGGGATTCGTGAATAAGTTTAAGATGTCCACCCAAGTTCTCAAAACCCCTATGTTAGTAACCTCGCCAGGAGCAGAGTATATGGCAACCCAAGGATGTTTTCAGATACCATTGGCCATTGGTAGGCATGTTTTCCCCTCAGACCTCATTGTTTTGGAATCGCAAGGTTTGGATGTAATTTTGGGAATGGATTGGCTATCGTTGTATGGAGGAAACATCGATTGCGCTAGCAAGACGATTTTGCTTACCACCCCGGAAGGAAAAAGGATCAAGTATGTATCCCGGCATATGCCGAAGAGGACTCAAGTAAATTCCTTATTAGGAGTTGTACAGGAGGAAGTACCAGTGGGAAGGATTATCCGGATGTATTTCCAGAAGAGTTGCCAGGCATGCCACCAGATAGAGACATTGAGTTCTTGATTGAACTTTTGCCAGGCACAGGGCCAATATCTAAGAGACCGTACATGATGCCAGCAAAGGATTTGGAGGAAATTAAGAAGTAGATCAAGGAGTTACTGGACAAAGGCTATATTCCGCCAAGTTCGTCACCTTGGGGATCACCAGTACTTCTAGTGGAGAAGAAAGATGGATCGCTGAGGATGGTTGTTGATTACCGAGGATTGAATGAAGTGACCATCAAAAACAAGTACCCACTGCCGATGATCAATGATTTGTTTGACCGCCTACAAGGAGCTAAAGTATTTTCCAAGATCGATCTACGATCAGGATACCATCAGTTAAAGATTCGAGAGCAGGATATACCTAAGACGACATTTACCACCAGATATGGACTGTATGAGTATACCATTATGTCATTTGGTCTGACTAACGCACCTGCCTATTTCATGAACCTGATGAACAAAGTGTTTATGGAGTTTTTGGATAAGTTCGTCGTGGTGTTCATTGATGATATTTTAATCTTTTCCAAGAACGAGGAAGAGCATGAGGAGCATTTGCGATTGGTACTTGAGAAGCTCAGAGAACATCAGTTATACGCCAAGTTCAGCAAGTGTGAATTTTGGCTGAAGGAAGTTGGATTCCTCGACATGTTATTTCCGGAGAAGGAATAGCAGTAGACCCTGCCAAGGTTGACACAGTGACAAGTTGGGAATCACCCACGACAGTTGGAGAAATCCGGAGTTTTCTTGGACTTGCAGGATACTACCGGAGATTTATCGAGAATTTCTCAAGGATTGCTAAGCCCATGACTGAGCTATTGAAGAAGGACACCAAATTCAATTGGACTGAGGAATGTGAAGCTAGTTTCCAAGAGTTGAAGAAACGATTGGTTACATCACCAGTGTTGATTCTGCCAGATCAACACAAGGACTATGAAGTTTATTGTGACGCTTCTCGTCGAGGACTTGGAGCAGTGCTTATGCAGGAAGGAAGAGTTGTGTCATATGCTTCACGACAACTTAAACCTCATGAGAAGAATTATGCTACGCATGATTTGGAATTAGCAGCCGTGGTGCATGCATTGAAGACATGGAGACATTTTCTCATCGGAAACCATTGTGAGGTGTACACAGATCACAAGAGTTTGAAGTATATTTTCACGCAAAAGGAGTTAAATCTCAGACAGAGGAGATGGTTGGAGCTCATTAAAGACTATGATATGAGATTGCATTATCACCCAGAAAAGGCTAACGTAGTAGCAGACGCGTTGAGCCGCAAGAGTCATGTCAACACCCTCATGACAGGAGAGATACCCCAGGAGTTAGCCGAGGACCTTCGCGAGCTATGTTTGGAGATAGTCCCAAGAGGCTATTTAGCGACATTGGAGATTCAGTCTACCTTGATGGAAAGGATCAGAGAAGCTCAGAAGACAGACAAGGAGATTGAAGAGATAAAGGAGAAGATGAGCAAAGGAAAAGCCAAGGGATTTCGTGAGGATGAGCACGATACCTTGTGGTTTGAGGACCGCGTATATGTACCAAATGATCCGGAGATCAGGAAGTTGATTTTGCAAGAAGCCCATGATTCACCGTACTCGATTCACTCAGGGAATACCAAGATGTATTTGGATCTGAAGAATACTTTCTGGTGGACCGGAATGAAGAAGGATATTGCGGAGTATGTAGCAGTTTGTGATGTGTGTCAGAGAGTGAAGGCAGAGCATCAGAAGCCAGTAGGATTGCTACAACCATTGCCGATACCCGAATGGAAGTGGGATAAAATAGGCATGGATTTTATCACAGGATTGCCCAGGACTCGTTCAGGTTATGACTCAATATGGGTTGTAGTCGACCGTTTGACGAAAGTGGCTCATTTCATTCCAGTGAAGACCACTTACACCAGTGCTAAGTTAGCAAAGATATACATGACCAGGATCGTATGTTTGCATGGAGTTCCGAGGACCATTGTATCAGATAGAGGAACCCAATTTACCTCGAAGTTTTGGAAGCAGTTACATGAAACATTGGGAACCAGGCTGGAATTTAGTACAACTTTCCACCCAGAGACAGATGGACAGACCGAGAGAGTCAACCAGATTTTGGAGGACATGTTGAGAGCTTGTGCACTAGATTATGGATCTAGTTGGGACGACAATTTGCCATATGCGGAGTTTTCGTATAACAACAGTTATCAGACCAGTTTGAAGATGGCCCCTTTCGAAGCCTTGTATGGAAGGAGGTGTAGAACACCGTTGTTATGGGACGAAGTTGGAGACCGTCAGTTGTTTGGACCGGATTTGATTAAGGAGTCTGAACAGAAAGTGAGGTTGATTCGCGATAGGCTCAAGGTAGCCCAGTCCAGACAGAAGAGTTATGCTGATTCTAAACGAAAGGAGACAGTTCACGAAGTCGGAGACCGAGTTTATCTTCGAGTATCACGACTTCGAGGAGTGAAGCGCTTTGGAGTTAAGGGAAAGTTAGCGCCCCGTTTTATCGGACCATACAGAGTTGTGGAACGTATGGGAGAAGTTGCTTACAAGCTGGAATTGCCCGAAGGATTGTCCGGAGTTCATCATGTATTTCACGTTTCCTAGTTAAAGAAGTGCCACACAGAGATGGCTGAGATACCACTGAGAGATGCTGTGCCACTGGAAGCGATTCAGCTGGAAAGTGATTTGACCTATGAGGAGAAACCAGTTAAGATTCTTGAGTATGCCAGCCGAGTTACCCGCAACAAGGTTATCAAGTTTTGCAAAGTTCAGTGGAGTCACCACACGGAGGATGAAGCCACCTGGGAGCGAGAGGAAGATCTACGGAAGGACCACTCCCACCTGTTTTCTAGCCAACTCGAATCTCGAGGGCGAGATTCATCTTAAGGGGGGGGGTAGGTTTGTAACATCCCAAATTTTCAATTTGGTATGTTATACATAGATCATCATTGCATATCATGTTTTATTGCATTTTGACAAATCCTCGATAAATCCTAAGCAACTCAAGGACCCTCGGAGAGAGTTGGGGATTTTTCTTGAATTTTCATATTTGATTTTCATCAAATATTAAGACGAGGATTTTGGTTTTAATTATTTTTTCTCCGGAAAAATATTTCATTTTAAAAATAAATGAGAGGAGAAAATATGACTTCTCCAAAACAATTGAAATACTGGAGGAAAAATGTTAACATCATTTATTGGAATTTATTTGGATTTTATTGCAATTTTTATTGCATTAAAAATATTGCATGTTTTCAAATATTTATTTTGTGTTAAAACAATGTTCACCCTATTCTAGATTTTCTAACTAGACGGGGAAAATTTATTTTATATTTTTCTGATTTTTATTTATTTTTCTGTGAATTATTTTCCGCGATGCATTTAAAAAAAAAACAGCGCGCGCCCGCTGGGCCGATCCCAGCCGAGCGCCAGGCCGCCGGCCCACCCCGTCGCCCTCTCCTTCCTCCGCACGGGAGAGCGCCGCCGCCGTGTCCATGGTGGACACGGGAGTCCGACCCCGCCGGAGCTTGCCCCCTCCTCCAAGCTTGCTCCCCCCCTCTTTATATACCCCTCAACCCCCCCTC
>NC_057796.1:271382023-271388305 GCF_018294505.1 Triticum aestivum | reverse complement strand
CGAGCGCCGGAGCCCCGCCGGAACCCCCGCCCCGACGAGGTACTGCCTGCCCCGTTCAACGCCGGTTTTGTTTAAAAAAAACCCTTCGTTAAAAAAAACCCTAGATCGGTTTTTTTTCGGTTTTATTATTTTGCGAGCGTTTACCGAACCGTTCGTTTTAACGAACGCGTTCGTCGGTTTTTTCTCTGTTAACGAACGTCCGTTCTTTAACCGTCCGTCCATTTTTCTTTTTCGCCGGATTTTTTCTACAATTATCGCTTGATGGACCCGCAGCATCATGGTGGGAGAATTATACAGCCACGCACCCTATTGACACTGTCACATGGGACCAGTTTCAGCAAGCTTTCCGTGCAGCTCATGTTTCAGCAGGAGCTATGGCTATGAAGAAGCGTGAGTTTCGCAACCTACTCCAAGGAGGACGCACCGTAGGCCGGTATGTGGAGGATTTCAGTAAGTTAGCACGTTATGCACCAGATGACGTTGCTACAGATGCTGCCAAGCAGGAGAAATTTTTGGAAAGGCTGAATGATGAACTGAGTATGCAGTTGATGGTAGCAACCTTCAACAACTACCAGGAGCTGGTAGATAGAGCTCTCATGATTGAAGGGAAGCAACAGCAGATTGAAAATCGTAAGAGGAAGTATGGACAAGGGAAGTACAATTCTGGAGCTCAGCAGAAGCCGCGATTTGCCCCGAAACCGGGAGGACAGTTTCAGCATACCCATGGAGGAGGTAGTTCGCACAACCATAATGGCTCCAAGAATGGTAATGGGAATGGAGGAGGAAACGGACAGAACCGCACCAACCCATCTACCCCAACCAAGAGGGATCTAAGTCACATTACTTGTTTCAAGTGCCAGAAGACGGGACATTATGCAACTGATTGTCCTGAAGCCCAAAATGGAAATGGCAATGGAAGCTCTGGGAAGAAGCCGAACCCGTTCAAGTGCTAAGCTAACAGAATGGGTCAAGTCAATCACATCATTCTCTAATGATGTGATCCCATTAATCAAATGACAACTCATGTCTTTGGTTAGGAAACATAACCATCATCGATTCAACGAGCTAGTCAGGTAGAGGCAAACTAGTGACACTCTGTTTGTCTATGTATTCACACATGTACTAAGTTTCCAGTTAATACAATTCTAGCATGAATAATAAACATTTATCATGATATAAGGAAATATAAATAACAACTTTATTATTGCCTCTAGGGCATATTTCCTTCACGGTGCTGCTCACTCCTACGTGTCCTCCTACCCCGCTCAAACAACCACGCCGGGCGCCTCCAGCACTAACGACGGCGCCCGCTACTCCAGTGATGACTTCCCTAGAAGTTGATGCTCTGGCGCGTGGAGACGGCTGCAGTGGTTGCACAACCCATCCGGTGCCGTCCATGAAGTCAGACGGCCCTATACAGTATGCATGGTCGGTGCTCAAAGTTGTTTTTCGCATGGTCCCATGCTCGTCGGAGTTAATGGCATGTCAGTTTGGTAGAAGAACATGAGGGAAGGGTGAAAGGAGGAAGACAGGGTATTTGTGTCTCAAATTTAGCATAATGGCATATAGAGGAGGATGGAAGAATTGTAATGGCATTTTTCCAATGTGCAGAATTGTAATGGATTTTTTCCAACTAGTGAAAGTTGTAGTGGCATAGATCCAATTAACCCTTTATATATTGGTGGATGCCCGGTGGCTTACAGAGTCCCGACCGGCTCACACAAATGTGACCGGCTCGGTTTCTAACTAAGCTTGTCTTACAAAACAAGTTAAACATATGGCGACTCATCCCTTTGGGCCTCAAGTCGCCTCTGGGACTTGGGCCTTCAATAAGCCTGCTTCATGAACCGCCATCTTCACATCTTCTTGGACCTTATTGGGCTTCTTCATCTTTAAGCCGCTAGTGGCATGACTCGGCCCCTCTGGGCGGTTCATACCCAGTAATTATATCCCCAATATTAGGCCCCAGGTTGATTTGAATTTGTTCACATCAATCTTCATTACTTGACTTAGCAGAATCTTCCATCATTAATTCCTCATGAGCTTGCTACAACCCGCCATGACGTCACCTCACAGAACCGTGGTAACTCGCCATGACATCAGGCGCATTAACTGCACACAAAGCCCAGGATATCTTAACAGATCCTTATCTTAATGAACATCCATAAACCGAGGCGTCCATGTAGCCACATAATCATTTTTCGGCCTCCTCAATTCCCGTGCATGCCATCTATGCACTTCCTTATAAATAGGGACAGGGGGTCCTCCTTTTCACTTTTACCCTGCCCCCCCGCCTTTGGCTTCCTCCTTGCGACGCTTCTACAAGCCCGAGCTCCGCCGCCGTCGACCTTCTCCAACTTATTCAACTCCGGCCACTGCATCGACCTGAACGGACCAGAGAACTGCGGCCCACCTCCACTGTCCAGCAGCGTCAGTAAGTACTTCTCTTCCCGTGTAACATATCTGCATTAGGGTTTCCACCGTTCATCGGTGTTCTTCACCGTTCCTCATTTTCCTTTCTTAGATTCTGTAGTTTGATCTGAACATGATACTGAAGACGAGCGGTAGTAGTTTAGCATCCCTTTCCAATCTCAGAAGATACTTTTTTCTGTATAAGATCCCATCCAAGCACATGAGTTCTTCTACTGTCGCAACCTTAGGTTTAAAATTTATTTTCTTTTCTGAATTGCTGTAGATCCAAAATCATAGAACTGATCTGTAGAACTTGTTTTTCCATCACTTACCAAAATTTTACTTATAGATCTGTCGCACTGCAATCATGCGGGCGACTTATAAGCCGTAACCCACCATATAGCATTAGTCCCCTTGTTAACCCAGCATTGTCTTCTGGTTTAACCGTGCTGATCTTTATAGCACTTATTCTTCTGCATATGAATTGACCTTGCATAATGCACTTACTTCTTGATCACTGACCGGCTTAATAACATAACCTTAATCCGGCACTATTTTTCTTTTTAGTCTTTCATCAACAAAATGACTAAAAGTGTTACCTCATGCAACTGGGTCGCCTCCCGGGTTACCGAGTAGACGTTGAACGAGCATGTTCAGGTGGGCGTCTTAGCCGCAAAGAACATTATTCACTGGAGGGTCCCAGGAACTGAGACCACCCTTGCCCCCAAAGAAGGTGAAGTTATTGTTTTTACTAATCACATGCTCCGGGGGTTCACTCCACCCGGCTCAAAATTCTTTCGTGATGTGCTGCACTTCTTCCAACTCCATCCACAAGATATCGGGCCTAACTCTTTTTCAAACATCTACAACTTCCAAGTCTTTTGTGAAGTGTATCTTCAACAGGAGCCCACTGTTGAATTGTTCAGGGAATTCTACTACCTGAATCGCCAGACCGAGTTCACGGACGGGCCCAGTTTAGAACTAGGGGGAATTTCAATTCAGAGGCAGAAAGAAGCCACGTTTCCTACTGCTGCACTTCCCAGCCACCCTAAGGAATGGAACCAAACTTGGTTCTATTGCAAAGACACCTCTCCAGAAGGCGAAAATCCTCTGTCGGGTTATCATGAAAACCGGCTTAGAACATACATCCTCTCCCAGAGCGGATTAGCACAGAAGAACAGGCCAAATATATGCCCATATTTTCAAAGATCAGAGCCTTGATGGCCAATGGTCTGACTGGAGTCAATCTGGTTCGCTGTTGGGTCGCATGGAGGATCTTGCCCTTAAGTCGCCGATCCGGCTTAATGTGTGAGTATACTGGCGATGTCAACACTAAAAAAAAAGACACATCCATGACATTTTGGGCCGAACGAATTTTTTCTGTCATGCTTATGACACTTCTGTGATGATAATTGTGACAAAACCCGGTATCATCATATATGTGGTGGGCTCCTACTTCTATGACAAAAAATCATGACAGAAAATGGGCTTTTCATACTGGGCGGGCCGGAGACGCAGCTGCATGACATTCTTTGGGCCGTCCATGACGGAAAAAACCATGGTAGAAGCGAGGGCGAGGAAAATATCGGGAAGTTCCCGGTTACGGTGGGTGGTCGGGGGCCGAGCGATGCACGTTTCTCTCGTACACGTATGTAGCGACCAGACCTCAAACAGTCTAGTCTTTGTGCATCAGTGTCATCCCTGGATTGATAATGCTGATACGCACAGTACTTGAAGGATTTATAACAGAGTAGAAATCACACACTTATTACATCGAATGTCTCAAAAAGAGAACTTATTATAATAAATACGGCTTAAGGCCATCTAAAAACGATAACAACAGAAGGCTTGGAAGATAAAGTGAGTGCATCAACTCCAACGGCATCACTGAGTATAAGACCATGACCTATGGCACCTTACTCGTCATCTGAAAAGTCTGCAACATGATACGTTGCAGCCCGAAAATGGGTCAGCACATGGAATATGCTGGCAATGTAACACATAGAGAGTAATGAACAGAATAATGCTATCACTACATGCATGTTTGGCTGGTGGAAAGCTCTATGGTCACAGTTTTGTGAAAAGCCAAATTTTCCCTACCACAAAGGAATGAATTTTATTTAACTATCATGGTGGTTGTTAAACATTGAGAAGGTACCTCCAACTCAATCCCAATTAAGAACGTGATTAACCCAATCAAATTAAATTAAATAACATGATGATGAGATTCACATGATAATCCAAGAACTAGATACTCAACATGTCCATAACCGGGGACACGGCTAACCATGATTAGATTGTACACTCTGCAGAGGTTTGCGCACTTTTCCCCACAAGACTCGATCGCCTTCGCTTGATTTCTCGCACTACATGGTGTTTGAGAAACGGATGACCGAGACACAGTCTTTCAGAAAAAATACTCTTTACTCCGGGTGGACAGTTACACCTACTTTCCCCTACATCTGCTAGCCCACCTCTTCAAGAGGTCATGTAACCTACTCAACTATGCTAGAGCCCATAATAGCTTGTGGCTGCACACGGAAGTTTCTAGTATGAATAATCTCATGATCCCTTTGAGTCTGGGTGGCGGTCCATAGGATGATCACACGGGTACTCCGGGATATCCAAAAGTACAGGCAACACTGGGTTCTCTAGGTGCCTCAATCCACCCACATGTAAATTAAAGTAGCCACCTTAAGTTGAACCATTAATTAACAATCTCACATCTGTCATGGAAAAATTCACTCAAACCCAATCCACGTCTATGAGCATAGCATAGCAATATAAGCAAACGTAGAAGTAACTCCCAATGGTTTGATATAAACAAGGCAATAGGTATGTGACGCCCCCGATTCAATCGTACACTAATCATGCACGCAAATGTGTACGATCAAGATCAGGGACTCACGAGAAGATATCACAACACAACTCTAAAACATAAATAAGTCGTACAAGCATCATAATACAAGCCAGGGGCCTCGAGGGCTCGAATACAGGTGCTCGATCATAGACGAGTCAGCGGAAGCAACAATATCTGAGTACAGACATAAGTTAAACAAGTTGCCTTAAGAAGGCTAGCACAAACTGGGATACAGATCGAAAGAGGCGCAGGCCTCCTGCCTGGGATCCTCCTAAACTACTCCAGGTCGTTGTCAGCGGGCTGCACGTAGTAGGGGCACCTCCGGTGTAGTAGGGGTCGTCGTCGACGGTGGCGTCTGGCTCCTGAACTCCAGCATCTGGTTGCGACAACCAGAAAGAAAGAAAAAGGGGAAAAAGGAGGGAGAAAGCAACCGTGAGTACTCATCCAAAGTACTCGCAAGCAAGGAACTACACTACATATGCATGGGTATATGTGTAAGGAGGCCATATCAGTGGACTGAGCTGCAGAATGCCAGAATAAGAGGGGGATAGCTAACCCTGTCGAAGACTACGCTTCTGGCAGCCTCCGCCTTGCAGCATGTAGGAGAGAGTAGATTGAAGTCCTCCAAGTAGCATCTTCAAGTAGCATCTCCAAGCAGCATCTCCAAGTAGCATCGCATAGCATAACCCTACCCGGCGATCCTCCTCTCGTCGCCCTGTAGAAAAGCGATCACCGGGTTGTCTGTGGAACTTGGAAGGGTGTGTTTTATTAAGTATCCGGTTCTAGTTGTCATAAGGTCAAGGTACAACTCCAAGTCGTCCTGTTACCGAAGATCACGGCTATTCGAATAGATTAACTTCCCTGCAGGGGTGCACCAACTTACCCAACACGCTTGATCCCATTTGGCCGGACACACTTTCCTGGGTCATGCCCGGCCGCGGAAGATCAACACGTCGCAGCCCCACCTAGGCTCAACAAAGAGGCCAGCACGCCGGTCTAAACCTAAGCGC